>NW_022195040.1:0-1991 GCF_008641045.1 Pistacia vera | reverse complement strand
AAAGTGCTTCCAATTTATTAGTTTATTTTTAGTCTAATAATCTATGATTGATTTCAAGTATGGGAATATTGTTGGTAGAGAATACTAGTTCCCTAATGATATCTTTATATGCCATAATGCATTCTCACATTTGCATTCAAAAAGAATAGCAAGGAATGAGCATATTTCCATGCACATACACATGTATAAGAACATTAAAGAATAAAGAGAAAGAAAGAAAAAAAAAAAAATTGTAGAATCATCCTCTAAAGAATATAATTAAAGAAGTTCAAATCTGAAATTTTATTTAAAGAAATGTAAAAATATAAGAGAAAAGAAGGTTGTTGCAATGGGGAACCCGTGAGTGACCAAGAAGAAGAATAGCCCATATTCACACCACCTTTAGTGAGCGGCCTCAGAATAAGAAAGAAGAATTTGTACAGTCCGTTAGAGGTGCATGTGGATGAGGATTGTACCTAGCAGAGCATACCTATATGCACGCCTCCTTTAGTGAGCGGCCTTAGAATAAGAAAGAAGAATTTTTATAGTCCGTTAGAAGTGCATGTAGATGAGGACTGTACCCACTCACATAGCTAGGGTTCCGAATCCATGCCTCAACCGAGTCCGATCGGCAAATAAGAATAGAAAAGAAAAGAAAAGAAAAGAAAAAAAAAAATAGAAAAGAAAAGAAAGAATAGAAAAAGAAGAGAAAAAAGAAAAAAAGAAAAAGACAGAAACGTAGAAAAAAGAATGAAAACAAAAAAACAGAAAAGAAAATGAAATGCATAGAAAAAGTTTATGCATTTGTGCATATGCATCATGCCATTTCTACTATCCTGAGTTAGTTTTCCTATTTGTGCTTACATATTGGTAAGTGAGAAACTAGAATCTTATAAAGGGCAGAGAAGAATTAAGAAGTTTGGTGTAAGGAAAGAAAATCTAGGATCTGAGTAACGGAGAAAGAATAGAAGTATTGTGGGTTTACATATTGAGCAATTAGTGCTCACCCTATTGATTTCACTGTTTTTGCAAGTAGTAGATGAGATGTAGTAAATTACATATATGTTTTCTATAACATATTTAGTGATTTCATAATATATTTTCCCAAAGTATACTAGCTAGAGAGATTTATTACAGACCAGGACTATGGCGAAGGCGTCAGGTTCTCGGGAGCAAGCACTTAGGAACAAGTAGGTTGTTTTGAGTAGTGGAGATTGGATGAATTATGAGAGGGCATGCCTTTGTTTATATAGTGAACCCAAGGGGTTGGAATCCTAGTAAGATTCTGAGTCCTACTTTGGGAGATAGTCCTTATTAGGAAAGAAATAAGATTTCTTGCCCTTATCGGATTTAAGTTTACTAGTTTGAGTAGGATTTAGAATCTTTGTAGAAGAGGAAATAGAATGGGTTTCTGATTTCTTATTTATGGACTGTTGTAGGTTAATGGGTCAGAACCCAGTTTAGCTTAACTTTTAAGATAGCCCAACTCATAGAGTAGGCAGTTCACAAGGTGACTTTAAGCATAGGCCCAACTGGGATTGGGCTAAGGCCTTAGGCTGTAACATGTTTATATTTTGTTAGATGACCTCATCAAGCCTAAGATGATTTTTTACCCATACAGTTAGCCCTACACTTTCTAAGTTAAAGGGTATTTAGTTTAGAGAGTAGTTTTAATCAAATGAGTGTGGACTGAGTGGATTAGTGCTAGCAGCTTGTTAGGTCGGATGGACCGTTGTTTGGAATATGAAAGTTCACTCAACCAACATGAGTTGGGAGGAGTTTGCTTGACCAACCTGAGTTAGGAGGTGAATGCTCGACCAACCTGAGTTAGGAGGTGAATGCTCGACCAACCTGAGTTGGGAGGAATGTGAAGGCTTGCTCGACCCACATGAGTTGGGAAGTGAATGCTCGACCAACCGGAGTTGGGAGAAATATGGAGATTTGGCCTTGTGACTAAGTTGGCATGACCGACTTGTAGTTGGAGTTTCAAGGCATTAGGTCTTGTGGCCGAC